>NW_024043372.1:2329148-2377149 GCF_014851395.1 Micropterus salmoides | reverse complement strand
ATACAATAACGTTGAACCATCCTTCCTTCTCGACCCTCATTTCTAAGAGTCATTGTCTGTCCTGATACTCCAGAAGTACCTCCTGGCCTTAAGTGTTCTGGCCAACACACCAGATGGAGAGAGGTGATAACTACGACTGGTGCCTTAAAACCCTGAACCCTAGTTGTTTCATGAATAGGATGAGACGAGCTCACTGCTCTTCCTCAGAGGTATAAAACCAAAACTGAAAACATTTGTGATCAGACAGGAATATCAGCACACATCCACACACATGTTCACTTCAGCCCCTCTGATAAAGTGCAGCTCACAGCCGCTTCAGAGGGAATGAAGCTCCTGGAGCAGAGAGACAGTCAAACAGAGCGAAGTGTCTCTGAGCGAGGGGGACAGAGACAGCAGAGAGAGCGACAGGTGTCGTGTCGCAGTCAGGTGTCTGAAGAGCTGCGAGACAGTGTGCGTGATGAGGATTATTGCATATTAGCCTAATATGAAAAATATTTTTTATGTTGTTGTTGGGTTACATTGGGGCTACTGTCAAAGCATTCGGGGCCCCGGAAAAACGACCTGGCGACGCCGTTGGTGGGTAGCCTATGTCCCCAGCGTAAACGAGCCTCCCTCCCTGCTCCCTCCCTACAGGTTGAGATACATGCTTACCGCTTCACCTCCACTCTCCTCCTGCTCTCTCTCTCACTCAGCCCTGTCACTCGCTAATAGTGATGGCAAGTTCGAGTCTTTTGACAGACTCGTTCATTAAAATGAACAAATTTTTATTTTGAGTCATTTCGTTCATTTGAACTAGGCTGGTTATTGCGGCGCTGCAGCCCTCAAACACGGAAGGCTGCCTGGCTTGCTTTATTTGACAAAGTATAATGCACAAATTCACCTCTTGATCTTTCTCTATCATCATTATATAACCCCCCCTGGGCCCACAACCAATTCAAACCATGTAAAAACCACAGAAATATGTTGTCAATATGTAATCACCACTACTCCGGCTAAATCCTTCCATTTTCACAATCTTTCCTGAGTAGTATACAACCAGACCAGCCATATAAAGGCTGATGTATATAATTACTATCATTATCTCTGAAGTGCTCATTCATACAGCAGCCTAACGTCCCAATCCATGAGTAAAATGTTACTATCAGATGAGCAGTAAATATATAGAAGTAATAAGCTTGATACACTATATGAAGAAACACACACTAGTTAAAATTCAAACAATTTAATAATAATCTGGATCGAGCCACCAAGTTTTAAAGAACTCCAGCACAGAGAGAGGAACAGAGAAATATTAACACATATATAAACGCAGCAGTTTGGCAGGTCTGGACAGAATGGGCCACATCAGGTCCTGATTCTGCAGACACACACAGAAACACCATGAGCACGTCGCTCTCAAACACTGCAGGTTGTTCAGCAGTCAGGAGCTGTGAAACAACAGCACGGCTCTGTTGGGAAATAAAAGGAAAAGTTATGTTGCGTTCTCTGGCAGACCTGGATCATCTGTTCCCAGATTATTTCCCACACTTTTTGAACCTGGTATCTTATTTCCTCTCCCTGCAGCTCTCGGTGTGCAGCCGTCTCTGTGAGCGTCTCCCTCTTATTTTCTCCTAGCAGTCAGCCTTGGCAGCAGCTGCAGCTACAGCAGGTCAGTCATAGTGAGCCGGTCCCAAATACTTAAAGCAATCTTTACATCTTGTCATGGTCACATATTTGTTTCATCATATCTCCTATGTTTGTATAATATCTCTAATCACAGATCACCTCCAGTAGTATCAGCAGCAACAAAGCAGCAACTGTAAGTTGTGTCAGCCCACCCTGTTTTAAAGGTAGATCTGGGTATTACCTGTTTTCTTTTTCAAAACTCTGCAGCATTTGTTGATGTATCGATACAAAAGCATCTGTATACGCATATAATCAAGGAATACATAACAATACATTTCTGTCAATATTTTGAGAACAGCCCAATTTAAATCCTTGTTCCATGTGCCTCTTTTATACTTTGAGCACCTGCCCTTCCAGAGGTCTCTGCACGGCCCTGATACAGAAAAACTTCTTGCACACGCCACTTTTGTGCAGCCTATTTTGTGATGTGGCATGAGTTAACAAGTTCATTTAATGCAAGAGGAAGTAACACAGTGCATGTTGCACAGAGGATCAGGATTGTGTTAATAAAAATGTACATCTATGATTTGGGGCGATCGCTAGTGTTTGTGGCTGCCTGCAATAAATAAAAATATTATGAAAATAATCTAAGTCTAAATAGTTGTCATTATTTTTTGATCTATACAATGACCCATTCGGAGCGGCCCTTCTGGTATTTGCCCAATTTCCAGATGGCCAGTCCGTCACTGATTACAGATTGACATCCTTTCCTTTGTCTTTCCTTTTTTGAAAACCAGATATTGGTTTACTTGGCAACATTGTGATCACTGTATTTCTGGCTCATCTACTGACTGCAACTAAGCACGTCACTGATCAGTGCGCTGAGGCAGGACCAAACCTTTTCATGCAGATACAGGGGGGGGTGGTCGGTCAATATGGAGGTTTACTTTTTGGTCAATGGGGATTTTTAACTTTTACTGCCAAAAACATCCATCCATCCATCCATCTTCATCCGCTTATCCAGGATCAGGTCGCGGGGGGAGCAGCTCCAGCAGGGAACCCCAAACTTCTCTTTCCCGAGCCACATTAACCAGCTCTGACTGGGGGATCCCGAGGCGTTCCCAGGCCAGTGTGGAGATATAATCTCTCCACCTAGTCCTGGGTCTTCCCCGAGGCCTCCTCCCAGCTGGACATGCCTGGAACACCTCCCTAGGGAGGCGTCCAGGAGGCATCCTTACCAGATGCCCAAACCACCTCAACTGGCTCCTTTCAACGCAAAGGAGCAGCGGCTCTACTCTGAGCTCCTCGCGGATGGCTGAGGTTCTCACCCTATCTCTAAGGGAGACACCAGCCACCCGCCTGCGGAAACCCATTTCGGCCGCTTGTACCCGCAATCTCGTTCTTTCGGTCACAACCCAGCCTTCATGACCATAGGTGAGGGTAGGAGCGAAAATCGACCAGTAGATCGAGATCTCCTGCTCCAGTCTCCCCTCACTCGTGAACAAGACCCCGAGGTACTTGAACTCCTTCACTTGGGGTAAAGACTCATTCCCTACCTGGAGTTGGCACTCCACCAGTTTCCTGCTGAGAACCATGGCCACAGATTTAGAGGTGCTAATCCTCATCCCAACCGCTTCGCACTCGGCTGCGAACCGATCCAGTGAGAGCTGAAGGTCACGGACCGATGATGCCATCAGGACCACATCATCCGCAAAAAGCATCCCAAGCCCCCCGAACCGCAGCCCCTCCTCGCCACGACTACGCCTCGATATCCTGTCCATGAATATCACAAACAGGATAGGTGACAAAGCGCAGCCCTGGCGAAGGCCAACCCTCACCTGGAGTCCGACTTACTGCCGAGTACTCGGACACAGCTCTCGCTTTGGATGTACAGCCCATACTCCCGCAGCACCTCCCACAGTATCTCCCGGGGGACCTGGTCATACGCCTTCTCCAGATCTACAAAGCACATGTAGACTGGATAGGCATACTCCCAAGCCCACTCCAGGATCCTTGTGAGAGTAAAGAGCTGGTCAGTTGTTCCACGACCGGGACGAAAACCGCATTGTTCCTCTTCAATCTGAGGTTCGACAATCGGCCGAACCCTCCGTTCCAGCACCCTGGAATAGGCTGAGAAGTGTGATACCCTGTAATTGGCACACACTCTTTGGTCCCCCTTTTTGAACAGGGGAACCACCACCCCAGTCTGCCACTCTTTAGGGCACTGTACCCGACTTCCACGCAATGTTAAAGAGACGTGTCATCCAAGACAGCCCCTCCACACCCAAAGCTTTTAGCATTTCTGGGCGGATCTCATCAATCCCTGGGGCTTTGCCACTGTGGAGTTGTTTGACTACCTCAGTGACTTCCACCAGGGAAATTCATCAGCCTCAAGCTCTGCCTCTACTAAAGAGGGCGTGTCAGTCGGATTTAGGAGTTCCTCAAAGTGTTCCTTCCACCGCCCAATTACCTCCCCAGTTGAGGTCAGCAGGGTCCCATCCTAACTGTACACAGCTTGGACGGTTCCCCGCTTCCCCCTCCTGAGATGGCGGACAGTTCTCCAGAAACACTTTGGTGCCGACCGAAAATCCTTCTCCATGTCTTTTCTGAACTTCTCCCACACCCGCTGCTTTCCATCTGCCACAGCAGAGGCTGCAGCCCTTCGGGCCCGTCGGTACCTTGCAACCGCCTCCGGAGTCCTCCGAGACAACAAATCTCGGAAGGCCTCCTTCAGTCGGACGGCTTCCCTGACCACCGGTGTCCACCACGGTGTTCGGGGGTTACCGCCCCTTGAGGCACCTAAGACCTTGAGACCACAGCTCTCCGCTGCAGCTTCAGCAATAGAGGTTTTGAACATTGCCCACTCCTGTTCAATGTCCCCAACCTCCACAGAGATGCCAGAAAAGCTCCGCTGGAGGTTTGAGTTGAAGATCTCACGGACAGGGGCCTCCTCCAGACGTTCCCAGTTCACCCGCACTACCCGTTTGGGCTTACCAGGTCTGTCCAGAGTCTTCCCCCACCCCCTGACCCAACTCACCACCAGATGGTGATCAGTTGACAGCTCTGCCCCTCTGCCAAAAACAATTAATTTATTATTATATTTGAAATATATGTATAATAAATGATGATTTATTTAATGTATAATATAATATTATTTTATTATTTTGGGGGGCTAAATTTTCCCCCTTATAGGGTGCCCCTGCCAAAGAAGGCTATTTAATTACACTGATTGCTGTTACTGCACTGTAGATTGGTTCACTCAGAGTGTGATTTTGCTCTGTTTGGCTGCATTCAAACATGTATGCGTAAGCTATGGATAAGGATCCTATTTAAAGTGGCTACTGTCTGGATTTAATAACCTGATGGTGGAATGAGTAAAATATTTGGAGTAATGATATGTATGGATGCTGTGTGTATCTGTGGGTATATGGTCATGTATAGACTAGAAATTTAAGCAACATCTATATTTTTTTTATTATTACAGCCAATAAATGCAGAAAGTTAAGTTGGTTAGAGTATAGCAAATATAATAAATAATTTAGTTTAGGCTATTCCTCGGTGCCTAGATCTGCCAAAAAATGTCTGTTGTTAGAATTAAACAAAACGATTATACTTCTTCACATTGTGTTGATAAGGTCAGTTACATTTTTTAATGTGTTAAAATAAATTATGTCTATCTTACACATTGTACCTTTGAGTACAGTCCTTCATGACTGCTTATGTACTGTTAACGTGGCCCATAGTTTGGTAGTTCATCATGTGTTTAGAAATGGTGAAATGTACCTATAGTGAACTTACATTTATGAATTATGATTGAATTGATGAATTATTGTAAATATATATCGATGGTTTCCAGTTAGCGCTCCCCTCAGCGTTTGGAAAGGAACTGAGAAACTTTAGGAAATATATTATGAATCACTTTATTAATCAATCTGATATCTAAGGTGGATGTTCTTAAATCAGGGATTCAAACTCTGTTAAGTAGTACATACAACAACTAAGTGATATGGTGAATATTTATTCCTAAACTACAGTGAATACAAGTGAATAAAATGAAGTAATGGACAGCAATAAATACAACAATTGCCAGTGTGAACGGATATAATATCAAACAAGACTGCTTTCAAATCATAAGGGGAAACAGACGGACGCAAGTTATGGGTAAATATATAAAGGAGATTAGAATTTAATGTACGATTCACAGCTCATTTTGACTGTGGATTGTTCCAAGGGTACACACTCACAGCAAACGGCTGCTAAAAGTCATTACAAACTGTCTCTTAACAGTTTCGTTAGCAGTCCATGAATCAAAGATGGATGTCTGATGTCAGCTCTTTCTACTGGATGGGTAGCAGACGCGACAGCAAGAATACAAAAACATTTCAAAATAAGATACTCAAAACATACACAATAAAAGGCCAGGAAAACTGTAAACGAAAAACAAAACTTTGAAGACAAAAAAAATGGAGAATTAAAGAGATCTCAAGAACTGTGTGTTCTCAGGCGCAAGTTTGGCTGATGTCTCCTTTCATGCTAATCAAACACACCAATTATAACAGTTAAACATTCTGAGGCTTTCTAGACAATACACATGTAAATAAATAACATATTTCATTAACTAAAATATTCTTAAACAAAACAGTTCTACATATAATTAGGCTTATCAAACATAATTCCTAGCGATCAAAAAAGATAATGAAAAAGCTTAATTAGGCAGGTTAATATAAAACACAGATTAAAGTCTTAAGTGCAAGATAATAGGAGAAATTGGGAGGAACTCTTCATCATAAAGAAATTTCACCACTTAACATCCCTAACTACCTCCTTGGGGTCAAATGCCCAATCCTAAATGGCTAAATGCATTTCTGATTTAGACTTTTAGTTTTAGACTTTTAGTTTTTAGTTTTAATTCTTCTATTAAGCTCAGACTAAGCTCAAACACTTTACAGGTGGTAGAATGTGTCCAACTTGACAGCAGTGTTTTGAAACCCCACCCCTGCAGTTTGACTATGAAGTTGGCAAAAGTCAGCCGCAGTCATCTCCAACGCAACAGTTGATTAACACATTCAGCAGATATAAGGGAATCATCAGCATTCATTTGTTGTGTTTATGTCCACCTGATGAAAGTAAGTCAAAAATTCACGCTCTTTTTAGCTCAGTTGTAGTTTTTGGTCTCTACAAACTCCTGAGGGAAATAATTGGCTCTCTAGCTGCTAAGTGCTCCATTATATTCACCAGCTAGTCGCTAACTGTGTCTGTCAAAAGTAATGAATTAGAATTGTTGGCTACAAAATTCAAATAATGAGCTTAAAGAAGCTAAAAAAGCCCCACGGACCTGAGGGGAACTGCAGAGTTGGTTGATAATTCACTGTCACTATGCCCGACACTATCCACTTCACACAGTCATTTCATCCATTCTTAATTTAAAAATACTGATCAGAGCTTCTTTAATTTAGAGTTACACTCAGTTTATCAAAAGAGTTTTTCTCAGATTGTTTGATATGAATGCTTTAGAGGCACTGAGAAGGATCCAGTATTTCACAAGGTAAAACAACTGAAAAAAGTATTAAAAATTAAACATTATTTGTGTAACTGATATAAGATATAGATATATATTTTTTAAAATCTTTCTTGCAATTGTCTTGTTTTAAACAAGCCTGTTGTGGAATTATTATTATATTTTTTCATTTTATTTGTTCATTTAAAGAACATAGAAAAAGACAAACTTAAAGAAGAAACTGCAGCACTAACAGAATTGGCTAAATGTGACGAGTAAATTACATTTTATCAAAATACATTTCAGTTATGTTGCAGAATGTGTTGGTAATGTCTGTGAAAAGCTATACAGGCTTTAAGACAAAAAGGTTAAGTTGTTAAATAAAGAATCTCATTATTTCTAAGGACTTTTACCCCTATGGTAATGTTCACTTTCTGCCTGTGAGCCCCGGTGAATAGTGCAAAGCATGTCAGAGGTTTTCCATGATCATTGGCTGTTGCTTTGAATGTCAGTGTAGAGACAGTCCTCCACTGAGCATGTCCAATCTTGCCAGATTCAGTGATAGCTTGCATGCTACCATAGTTCCATGTGAGAGTTGGTAAATGTTTTGGGCATGTGTACAAGGCAGTGCAGGTTACTTCTTGTGCCTGTCCCTCAAGAAACTCATCTGATGTAGACTGGATAGTCAAGGATGAAATGGTGCCTGAAATACAAATGTTAAAATATAAATGTTAAAATAGGTCATCATAAAAGAACAACTTGCATGTCCATCACATATACGTACATTCTGCAGTTAAGGTTTTAGAGGCTGTTGCACTGAGACCACCACTGTGTTTGACAGAGCACTCAACATTTTGGTGTTCGTTCTCAATGCATAATGTGGTCGTCAAGGATGTGTTGGATGTGCCATCTATGTTCCGGGTATGAGTTATTTTGTCGTCTTGCAGTGGGATGTTAAGACTCAGAGTGGGTGCTGTAGTGGGACAGGTATGAAAAACAGTGCATAGCACTGTCACGCACTGTCCAACAATCATGTTTCCAAAGGTCGTAATATCCGGTTTCTCTGCTGTTCCTTTACAAAGGAAATGTAAAGAATTATTGATGACACATGAATATACATCGATCTACTATGTATATTTTCCTAAGATCACCATAATGACTTACCCACTACATTATTACAGTTGTATCAAAGAATCGGTAGGTGCTTGTCCCAACATTCTCTGGATCTACCCAGGGGTAAATCTTCAGTCTGTGGTGAGACCAGCTCACTGGGGAGATTTGAAGACTGCATGTCATGCTGTCTGTGGAAGTCAATACACGTGTTTTTCCTTTAAAAATGGAAATGACATAGTCCGGATACCAGTCGTCATGTACTAATGGATATCAACTTCTCACATACTGGTACCAAACCACACGTTCTGGATTTTGAGGTGGATACTGATAGTAGCCAAAACTACAAGGGATGACAAGGCAGGAACCCAGCAATCCTTTGATGTTGCTTGGCATCTTTACATACCAAGTGTTGGAACTGCAGAAAAGGTATCCTGCAAGAGGACCAATATGCAAAAGAGAAAACTTGAATTTTGTTTTTAAAAGAAGTGTTTATCAGAAATTGAATAGTACCAAAGAGCAGTACCTAAAATGCAGAAGGTCAGGAGAAAATTGCTCAATCCAGACATCTCATGAATGGTACCACACACCTGAAATATATGCAAAAGGAACATCTTAGTATTAGGCATTACAAAGTATTAAGAAATTAACAAAAGGAGGACAACAGAATACATCTTTTTTCATATTTATCAGATGAAAAATACAATTTTACTATATAACAATATTTCAAAGTCAGATCTAACCTATAGTTCCAATGTTTAAGGGTAACTCAAGCAATGTAATTTGAATTTCCATAAAGTTGTGAGGCTTGCATAATAGAGATTCACAGACTTACAAAAGTAAAAAAAAAAATCACTGTATTGCACTGATTGCTTATCTGTCCTCTTTGATTGTATTACATCTACATTTATTCATTTAGCTGACGCTTTAATCGAAAGCGACTTTTTTGCTATATATGTCAGAGGTCACACGCCTCTGGAGCATCTAGGGTTAAGAGTCTTGCTTATTAGTCTAATAAACTTCCCATTAGATCATTAAATTCTTTCAGACTATTAAGAACAACAATATCTTCTTCTGTGAAACACTGAACATGTATACACCATCAGTAGCCCTCTATGCTAACAGGGTTGCACCAAGCTGTGCTAACGATGTAAATGTAAATGCTCTGTACTTGTATAGCGCCCTTCTAGTCTTTTTGACCTCTCAAAGTGCTTTTACACTACATCTGCATTTACCAGTCACACACATTCATACACTGAGCCTAAGTGCTCAAACAGAAACTAACATTCACACACATTCATATGTAAATCGGGGTTCAGTATCTTGCCCAAGGACACTTCGACACGCAACCAGGGGGAGCCAGGGATTGAACAGCCAACCCGCTCTATCTCCTGAGCCCCCTTGTGCTAACTTGCTGGTTTTTAAACCAGCATGCACAGAAGTCAACAGTTTTGCAATGTTAACGTTAAACTTGCCATATGGGCAATGTAACGTTAACTTAAAGTCCAAGCTGCCTTCAACTCCTCTGCTGCCAGTCTGTCTGAAGCCAGTGATGTTCCTCATGCCGCTCCAGACCTCCCTCATGTTGTTCTGCTGGAGTTTACACTCCAGCTTCCTCCTGTACTTCTCCTTAGCCTCCCTGATCTTCACCTTCAGGTCCCCCTGAATGGCCCTCACCTCCTCCCTTTTCCCGTCTCTGAAAGCCCTCCTCTTTGCATTCAGGATGTCCTTGATATGCCTTGCACAGTTTGTTGTTTGGGTAACAATGGACAGTTTTTGCTGGGACAGTGCAGTCCACACAGAAGTTGATGTAGTATGTGATGCACTCAGTAAGGCCATGAGGAGGTGGGGGGTATCGGTATGCATCCTCAACGTTAGCATACAGCAGGTCCAGGGTCATCCCCTGTTTATAATGTTATGGCAGAAAATTGTGTTTACATTTTATCTTTTTATGTACGATCTTTTAATAGATCTTTTAATATTATTATTACTATTGTCATTATGGCTTATAGATACATGTATTGTGTTTTTATCCTTAACCTTTCCTCTCCTATAGTACTTATGTTAGTCTGTCCACATTTACTAGGGTTTACTTCAGAGCTGTGAGATTGTTTTGGTGTTCTCCCTCTCTTGTCGTTCCTCTCCTCTCCCTAAATGTTCATTCAAGGCCGAGAGAGCTTTCCAGCATCTTCCAGTATCTTCAACCAAGTCCAGTTGCCCTTGATTTTAACCCTCGTTGGATAACTATGACCTGGATGACTGAGAATCATCATAGACAAGGCCGAGAGGGGATCTCTGTTCGCCAAAACATAGAAACCTAGACTGTGTGAATGATGAGGGCCCCTTTGCTCGGGGCCAGACGCCCGAAGCCGCCCTGGGTAGCAAGTATCTGGACCAGCTGTATATATCTGTGTTTCAGTACTTCTGTTTATTCTCTTTTGTTAAATAAATTCTTCAAAGACAACGGTTGGTTGTAACTCAATTCTTTGCTCAACCCCTCACCAGGAATATAATTTCCACGACATAGAACAGCGCTACAAATCCAGCACAAAACAAAGCAATCAGCTGACCAGAGTCGAGAATAGAATACAGAACCAGGTCACAATGAGTTGGTCATTTGTCACATGAAATACATTACTTAAAAAATAAAAATAGCCCTCATCACTTCTCCTCCAAATATGCCCGAAACATTCATGACCATACCAACCCACCCAATTTACCTGGGAGACTCCCGTTTTTCATTGCCCTCCCCCGGTTCCTCCTGGGTCACAGTAGTATGCAGGGGCGGTGCAAGACATTGTATAGATTTGGGACTTAGACCAAACCTAGGGTGGGCCGGGGGGTGTGCACCCCTCATGCTGTTTGAGATGA
This sequence comes from Micropterus salmoides, assembly GCF_014851395.1. Taxonomy (NCBI): domain Eukaryota; kingdom Metazoa; phylum Chordata; class Actinopteri; order Centrarchiformes; family Centrarchidae; genus Micropterus; species Micropterus salmoides. Next base: position 2,366,066 of record NW_024043372.1, on the reverse strand, counting down.
TAGAATGCCTAAAAATCTATACACTATCTGGGAAAAAGATGATTGTTGATTTGAAAAATAATCGTCTCCAACTCTAGTTAATCTAAAACACAACAAATGTTGAGGAACATTCATTTTCACTCCTGGCAACTAAAAAGAGACGTAACTTATCTGATGTAACTTTTTTAAAGTTACATAAACAAGGTATAGTAGAAATATGGTGTTATAATATACAGTTTCTCGTCATCATTGAAGGAGGGAATCTCTAAGCACCTCACGATTCGATTATGATTTATAGGGCTGATAGAGAGAAACAAACAAACAAACGACAACACCGTAATAAACTCTGTTAAAAATAGTGCTGTTCACTGATTGGCCATGGGATGTGTAAACGTCAATTTATGCGACTATGTTTTGATTAGTATGGGCTTTATGTCAGAGTAGCTAAGATGAACCTTGCGTCTCTGTGGTGCAACCAAACATCGACACAGCTTAAGTCTCAAACTAACTAGTTACATTTAGTCATTTGGCAGACGCTTTTATCCAAAGCAACTTACATTTGAGGAACAACATACAAGCATCAACAGAGCATCAACTACAGATCTACAACTGACAATACATACTAGTAAGAGCAGCAATAAATACTAGTAAGAGCTCACAGTACATATCACATCAATGGGGTAGATTCCTAGGGAAGGGAGTTAAAAAAAAGTGCAATCAATACAAGATCATTGTAGGAGATAGAAGAAGAAGAAGAGCACAGGAAGTGCATGTTAGAGGTTAGGAGGTAGAGGTGTTATAAGAGGAAGTGTTCTCTTGAAGTCAGAGAGGGACGCCCCTGCTCTGATTGCGTGTGGTAGCTCGTTCCACCATCGTGGTGTCACAGATGAGAATAGTCGGGACTGGGATTGAGTAGCGATTTGTAAAGACAGATTTTGTGTTGAGGAAGTGTATCATTTCTGTCTAAGCCCTCATGTCGTGGAAGTGGATTGAGAGGCTATTTGTGTGTAAACAGGGTCTGTGTTGAGGAAGTGCATCAGACAAGTCCATTTGAAAACCTAGGTAATGTAAATTAAGTCAGGGGCCGGCAGGAGATAGGAGTCAGAGACGTACGTGCATGTAAACATTGCTGAAAATATAGTTGATAGCTGTGTGTTAAGAAAAAGTGCATATTAATGTTACCAAGGCCTAAAATAATAATACTAAGAGTTTGAGTCTTGAAGCTTCATGTTTAAGACCATTAGATAAAAAGTATAAAATAATGACAGTTGAATAACTGATCTAATATTAAATTAACATAAAGCTTAAGGATAACAGATGAATAGAGTTGATATGGTGATATAAAAAAAGTATAAGAAGTTGATGGAAGGAGTTATAAAGTAATAGATATATGAATATATATTGATGAAATAGTGAATGTGGACTAGTATAGTGTAAAAGTCTCAGATTGAATTGTGATAAAGCTATGTGCAAAATAAAGTTCTGAAGTGGCAGTCCACGCCCGAATAATGGAGACTGGAAGAGAAAAGAGAAAAAAAGGAGTTTGCTCACGCTAGCAGAGAGGCTCAGAGCAGGAGCTGAGGAGTGTCCATGTGGGGGAGGACAGCAGGCTGAGAGAGAGAAAAAGAGTTCAGCCCTAAACCAAAAGTTATATGAGAGTTTTGTGATCTGTTGCACCTTTATAGTATAACAACAGCACGTTATAGCAAGTTATTCATGAGTTAATAATAACAGAAGTTACAACCAATAACAGCTTGACAGTAAGCAGATTAGTAAAAGAACGGCAATGACTGCTGGATACAGAAAAGAAAAGTGTAGCTGAAGACACTTTTTGGTCGAGGAGAAGGAACAAAACTAGAAAAATGATGACATCTGATAAAGTTTGCAAATTTATTGAAACATAGAAGTACAGATTGATAGGCAGCAATGTGAGGTGTTATCTATGAAGGATTTAAGTTAGAGAAGGGATTGAGAGCCATCAATTTTGTATTAGATGTGAGAAAATCAATTTGATATTTTAATAGTTGTTAGTTTCACTGATGTTAGTTATTTTTAATAAACTCTACTTTGATGATTTTTCAGTTGAATAGCTCTTTGATATAAAAACAAGGGGAGCTGCCTGAGTTTCTTTCAATGAATTGTTTCATTCTAGTTTCTTGGTTGTGTGGCTTGAAAATTAACTGTCTTTTTTTTTCCTTTCGAGGCATGAAGGCCGTCCAAATTCCAAAGTTTCCAGAGAGTAAGTGTTTGCTCGCAGTGAGTGTGCGATGGCTGTCCTGGGAGGCACACAGCAGGTGAAATTAAATGGTAAAGAGCAGAAAAAAGAAATATTAGCTGCAAAGGTGGTCAAAGGAGCTGTGGCAGCAACATATGTGGTAACAGCACAACTAAGTAGTTAAAGATAAAAGACGTCAGATAAGAGATAGAGAAAGCTCAGAATGAAGGGAAAATAGGGAGAAACAGTTTGACCAACAGTTAGATAATATTGACATACTATATAGCCTTTAGTGAAGGAAAAGTAGTCACAGAGACAGAATAATGAAAGAGCCCATCCTGTTAGATAAGGTCTAAATAGATATACCCCCCGGGATGAAGAAACGTATACAGCAAGTGGAAGAAAGATATAAGTAAGTGCATTTAAGGGCCAGTACAGGCAGAAGAAGAAGAAAAAAGAATTAGGGTCTTTAAAGGGTTGAGTTCAGATATAAAGGAGAGATGGAAAAAGAGAGGCTATAATAGAAAGGGAGGAGACGAGAGCTAGATATGAATAGAAAGAAAAAACAACTCCCAAACAAAGTGAAAAGTTCGTCATAGCACAGATCTCAGAAAGACAAAAGATCTGGCTACAGACCGAGGCACCTGCAGAGCTCAACAAACCATGAGACAAGACGACAGCGAGACAGAGCTGCACTGGACAAGATGGCAGCTCTGGAGTTTCATGAAGAAGGCGAGAGAGCAGCTTCAAAATGGACACAGCAGAATCTGACTGTGAGGAAGAGAGGGAGGTGATACAGGAGGCGTTCCACAGAGAGGCGTGTCAACCTGATGCATCACAGGCCCAAGCCCACCTCCACTGACGTCAGCATCTTCCCAACGCTGAGGACGCAGCGAGTCAGACCACATCTACCATCTACAGTCGAATCATAAAGAGGACAACACCACCTTAAAGACTGTGAACCTAACAGCACAAAGTTTAAAAAGGTCAAGAAGGTTTAACTGTGAAAATGAACTTCAGCCAAAATGCTCACATGTGACCGAGTGCTGACAGAGACATCACCAAGGAAGAGCTCTCTGTCTCACATGATCAACATTACAAATGGTCAGACTATCAGAGGCCCAAGATATGTCATTAATAATTGATTCATTAACACAAATATACTAAGTTAATAACTTTGGTGTCCTGCTCTCCTCCAGCAGCCACCTGATACTAAATTTCAGCAAAAAGGGATCAGAACATCAGGCATTCCTTGTGTTTTTAAACAGAGTTTTTAGAAAAAAGGGATCTAGTGGGATTATTTTTATATTATAGCTGTTAGAGATCACTGTCTGCTCTGGGTTTGTGCAGAGGAACAGCCAGCGCAGAGCTCCTCGATGTAGCAAATACAATGACAGGCAACCTTTCAGGCGTGATTTTAAAGAGGCCGAAAGGAGAAGCCTCATTAAAGCCTTTATAAAGCAATTTCAGCAGCACATTGCTACTGCATGCTTAAATTTGATGATTGTGAGTCTTAAATCATAACTGATCTTTGTCATGTATTCCACAGGAACAACCAAGCAACTGTAATGATAACCTGAGACACACGTGTGATGCTGAACACCTGAGTTAATCTATGTTCTTTCTGTTTTTGTTGAACATCTGTGTTAATCTATGTTTTCTTTCTGTTTTTGGAGGTAGTATTAGTAAACTAGTCTGAAGTATGGAAGAATTGTAGTGCACTAATGGATAATGGAGTGTTTCAAGATTTACTATTTGTACGTCCAATAGCAATGTAATTCAATACACAGATATACAGGATGTTAGAGGGGTTAAATTGCAAGCAAATATAATATCTAGGAAGCAAACTCATGTTGAAAAAGATTAGACAGATAGAAACAATAGTTAAAGTCTCCAAACTACAAACAGTAGGATAAAGCTCACTTATTGGTAATAGTAACAAGTACAGTTGCAAGAAAGCTTAATAATCCTTCACAGCCAGTCAAAGACCAGAGGAGGCCACTCTCCTATGAGGCCTCGTGAGGCAGACACAGCAGCAGGCAAGAATTCCTTTAATATTATTATTTTGTCTGATCGCAGCTGCTAGTGGTTCTATAAAAATAGCAAATAGCGAGGGAGAGAGTGGGCAACCCTGCCTGGTACCCCTCTGGAGACTAAAGCATGGAGAAGTATGATCATTTGTTTTGACAGAAGCTCTTGGGGAACTGTATAAGATTTTAATCCAATCTATGAAAGAGTTTCCAAATCCAAATTTATATAAAGTAGCGAATAGAAATTTCCAATTTACTCTGTCAAATGCTTTCTCTGCATCTAAAGAAACAACTATAGTTTCCAGGTTATGAATAGTGGCATAGTCTATTACGTTAAGTAGCCTGCGTGTATTGTTGGTGGAGTGCCTGCCCTTAATAAATCCTGTTTGGTCAGAGTGTATTATACCAGGAGTGACCTTCTCTAGCCTTCTTGCTAGGGTTTTGCAGATGATTTTAAGATCTGCGTTAATAAGTGATATTGGGCGATAACTGGACGGGAGTGTGGGGTCTTTGTCTGGTTTAAGGAGCAGGCTGATATTAGCAGAATTCATTGTTGGAGGCAACATGCAAGTACCCCTAATTTGCATAACCATCCTATAGAATGTGGGCGCAAGTGTTTCCCAGAATTCCTTATAGAGTTCAGCGGGAAAACCATCTGGCCCAGGGGCTTTATTATTCGGCATATGTAAGAGAGCTTCCTGGAGTTCAGCCATTGAAACAGGTGAATCCAGAGCCCTGATCTGTTCATCATCTAACCTTGGCAAATCTATATTGTTCAGAAATGCATCGATGTTAGAGCTAGATGGGTCAATTTGTGATGTATATAAGTTTTTATAATAATCTCTGAATGCATTGTTGATTTCTTCTGGGTTATAAGTCAGATTCCCAGCTGAGTCCTTTAAGGAAGAAATAGTTATTTTTTCTTTATTCAATTTCAATTGGCTGGCTAAGAATCTGCCGGATCTATTGCCATGTTCAAAGTTCTCCAAGCGTAGTCTTTGCAACTGAAATTGGGTCTTTTTATTAATAATTTCATTTAATTCAAGTTTTGATTTTCTCAGATCATTCAGCATGTGTTGCTGTGGGGAGGTAGCAAGGGTAGTTTCTAATGTTTTTATTTTTTGTTCTAGCTGTAATTCACAAGATCTCTTTCTTTTTTTGTATGATGAATAGGAGATTATTTTACCTCTCATGACTGCTTTTGCTGCCTCCCAAAGAAGACATGGCGAGGTTCCTGGCAGGTCATTAGTTTCCATATATATTGCCCACTCCTTTTTGAAGTAATTTATAAAATCTAGGTCTTTAAGCAATGATGCGTTAAATCTCCAACTTCTAGTTGGCTGTGTGACCCTTTTTTTAGTAAGAGTGATAGAAACCGGTGCATGATCACTGATAGTGATAGGGTGAATCTGAGTGTTGGAAATGTCTGTCATAATTGAGCTGCTAACCAAAAAATAGTCAAGGCGAGAAAATGAGTGGTGGACTGGTGAAAAGAAGGTATATTCTCTAAGAGTGGGGTGGTGAGAACGCCAAACATCACAAAGACCAAAATCGCTCATGTATTGTTTAAGGATGTCTGTTGATTTCCAAATACGGTGACCACCTGCCGTACTGAGCCTGTCAACTGCTGGATTACATACCATGTTGAAGTGCCCTCCTAATATAAGAGCTGTGTCTGAGTGAGCAGAGAGTGAGTTGAAGAAAGCATGAAAAAAGGAGGGGTCGTCAACATTTGGGCCATAGATGTTAGCAATGCATAAAGGAGTATTTTGAATCGAAATGTTAACAATAATGAATCGACCCTCTGGATCAATAGTAGTGTTATTATGATTGAAGTGTGTTTTTCTATTTATCATAATGGTGACACCCCTTTGTTTTGAGTTATAACAGGCTGAGTACGAGTGAGGAAACTGTGGTGAGGTTAGTTTATCTGCTGTCTTGGGTAAATGAGTCTCCTGTAGTAGGACAATGTCTGCTTGCAGATTATTTAGATGGTTAAAAATTTTTAATCTCTTTTCCCTTGAACCAACTCCGCGTACATTCCAAGAGGTGATTATAAGTGAGGTCATCATTCAACTAAGGGATGTGGTGATGGCTAGTGTGTGCAGTGTGCGTGTTGTATCATTGTGTGTGTTGTATGCGCCTGTATGTGTGTGTCTATGTGTTCATGTTGTATGCGCCTGCGTGTGTGTGCTAGCGGTGTGCCCGACTGTTTGTGAATTAAACAGTATGAAAATTGCGCAGCTGATCGATGTGTAAACGGCGGAGGAAGAGCAACATTAACAAAAGAAAGAAACAGTGAAACAAAAACAGGGGAAAATACACAAAACATTATCGGACAGACTAGTCAGATAACCACAGTATAGGCTGTTGAGACGTGCACTGTATTTTATAACTATTAACTTGCCATATGTCACGGAGTAATTAACTGATAGGGGAAAAAATGATCGCATACTGATACAGTTCACCTGTTGCTGGACTTGGTTCTTAGTAGAGCCAAGGAGTGGTGTCTCGGTCGCGGTACAGCTGGCCATCGACGTAAAGTTTATCCACAGCGATGACAGCCCGTGATCCTTCTCCAATAAGCTTCTTTCTTATCGGGAACAGGACTCGGCGTCGGTCCAGGATCTCCCGGGGAAACTGGTCGTTAACGCTGAAGTTGGTCCCTCTCAGCTCCCTGCCGCGGCCTTTAACCAGTTCCTTCTGCTTGAAGTGTTCAAACTTCGCGACGATGGGCCTGGGCCTCTGGTTCTCCTGACGGCGTCCTCCCAGGCGGTGCACCCGGTGGAAGCTGATGTTCTTTACGGTCTCGGCCGGGAGCTTCAGTTGATTTTGGATGAAGCTTTTAACGGTCTCCTCTGGGGTTTCATCCGCCTGCTCCGGGATACCCGAAATGACCAGATTATCCCGCATACTACGAGCCTGGAGATCGATGATCGCTTCTCTAATGTTTTTATTGTCTGCCGAGAGCCGCGTCATTCCCTCCGTGAGGGATTTAACTGAACCTTTGAGGACCTTGTTTTCTGCCGCGAGCTCAACCACCTGTTTCTGGCTAAACTCCAGGGATCCCCGCAGAGCCTGAAACTCTTTATGAAGTACTTCCACAAGAGATAATCGGGCATCAAAGCTGGACAATTTCTTGTCTATTGAATCCAGAATCTCTGTAAAATCTGCACCTTGCGAGGAGACTGCTCCAGGTGATGCTCCAGGTGATGCTCCAGGTGAGTCTTCAGTGCGGTTTCTTTTTGATTTCCCCATGACCACTCGATGAAAACACTGGTCAATATAAACTTCAAGGTCCTCCAAACACTCGTCCTCGAGGTCCTCCAGTGCGATTTGACTGCTCTTATTTGTTAATTCGCTTAAAATTGGCGGATTGTTTATCTAATGAATTGTTTGTTTAGCTGCGCGCTGCCATGTTTGAATTGCACCAAGTCTCACGAGATTACACAAACGCTCACCGTGTCATCTCCCCTCCTAGAGACTGCCTGTCCATTCAGAGATTCAGATTTGAGGTGTGACCTTGTTCTTCTTGAGGTGTGACCTTGTTCTTCTTCTGGCCCAAGTCTTGAATTTCTACACGACATTAATTCTCCTCCTGGCTCCTTTTGAATAGATGGCACATGTCTCAGTAAAAAGCCTTCCACTCCTCTTCTCCGTTTTGTTTGCGTTTACTACAACCGCTTCTCTCACTCAGTTTGAACTACGACAAATATTCCCTCAGTCCGCTTCATTCAGCGCTCAGTTATTTGATAACTATTGTTAAGGGCGGGTTGTTACGTGCTTTCCACACTTGGGCTTGACCAATTATATAATTCGGTTTAAATAATAAAATAAATCAGCGTGCTTTTTATTGGTTATACATGGCGTCAATATCTGAAATGTAAACGATAAAAAAGGAAAAGAAACAAATTTCTTCTTCCCCTTGCTTTGGCCCCAAGTGCGCATGAGTCCCTGGGCCCATGCCCAGAATGCCCATTGGATAATCTGGACTGCCCACGCCGTTTTGTTCCACCTCTGCATCCTCTGTGTATCGAGTAAGACGATGAGCGGGAGCAACTGCAACATGCTGTATGCACTAGTGGCGCATGTGCACTACTATCAATGTTAACACCAACTGGAGCACAGGTATCTTTGATGGTCGCTCTCTACTGTCAACTGCTGCCCTTATTTGTCCGGTATTTGCATGAAGAAAGGTCCAAATGTCTCAAACAGGCTGAGCCAAAAAGCTCCTTGACAGACTGTATTAGTTGAACTAACAGACAGCAGTCAGCTGTCAAAGTGGCAACGCCCCTAAAATTGCAGAACTTTAAAGCTTAATTTAATTTAAACAGGCGAGTTATCAAAAATATTACCCCCCCCCCCCCCTCACGGTTGTCATTAGGGGCAAAATTAGCGATATACACTAAAACCATTTTTTGAACCAGGCTGTAAACATGTTTTATTCTGCTGTAAATTTGGGCATTTTGATGAAAATTTTGATGAGATGAAACCATGGTGTCCTATGATGTGACTTCCTTGTTCACCTGCGTCCCCACCATGGAGGCAGCAGAAACCGTTAGGGAACGGCTAACACAAGACAACACCCTGGACAACAGAACTAGACTCAGCCCTGACCAATCTGCAAATTACTCAACCTCTGTCTAAACTCCACCTACTTCCAGTACAACGGAGGATTCTACAGACAGAAGCATGGCTGTGCCACGGGCTCACGGGTATCCCCGATTGTGGCGAACATCTACAAGGAAGAAGTGGAGAAATGTGGGTGTCAACAAATCCATAGCTTAAGTTAAAGGGGTTTGTTGTCATCAAAATCAGCTAGAAGCTATTATTGTCAATTTATCAGTCTTAGTTATGAATCTCTCTTGTTGACAAGTGATTGTTACAACCCCCCTCCCTCGGACTTAGTACAGGACGAACATCTTTTCTCTCCTTTATTCTGAGCAAAAATAATATCACAGAACCTAGATACTTCAAAGATGTATTACACGAACAGCACAGTTTAGTTTTTTCTTTTAAAAATATGAAAATTGTTCTCACCTCAGATTACAGTGACATATACTGCATGTCAAGAGCAAAATGACTTCAGACAGTGAGTTGCAACTTGTGACAGTCTGCCCCGCTCTCCTCTACTGTTCCTAATGAGGCCGTTACTCTTCCTGGAATCAGAGTGGATGGGTGGGGTGCAAAAATTCCCTGCAAGAGAGCGAAATAAAGTGAAACTGTAATGACTTTACTGCTAACTCCTCATAACTGTTAGTGTACTTGCTGTGCAGTTGTTGATGTTATTGAGATCATATTAAATAGCCTACCACGGACACTGCAGTTGTTGTTGTTGTTGCGGTTACTGTGTATTGTTGACATAGACACAATAAACAAGGACAGAGACAATCCGAGCTTTGAATACACTTGGAATCTCCTACAATTTAGCTTAGCTTTAAATTGATATATTTAAGTTACTAATGCAGACATGCAGCGTTTGAAACTATCCAGACACATGCACCCAAACATGTTTCAAGTGTGGTAATTAAAGCCAAAAGATCAAATGTCAGTAATAAATGCAAATACAAACTATCAGAGACACTGACCAGATAACTGGAGAACCTCTCCGCGCCGTCTCAGAAAAGATCTGAAAAGCCTTCCCACTTGGTTGCCTAACATATCCTCAGATGAAATATGATTCATGCAATTCACAATAATGTATTTGCATTAAGTACTGTGCCACAGTCCTGGGAAAACCACTAGTGGTCCCTGTCCCCAAGAAGCACAGTACTTTTAGCTCTGTTTGCTGGACTTACTGAAAAAAAATGATTCTCACCCTTGTAAATGTTACACGTTTTGATCAGTTTTATTTCATTTCATTCTGTCCGTTCTGCGCATGTGCACACACACACACACACACACACACACACGTCGCCACCTTTGCTTGCTCATGCGCGATTCATTTGTAAGAAGAGGTGCACGCTCCTGCTCTGAGCACTGGGCCGCCTGTGAGAGCGGCACAATTAGTTCAGTCAACTCTGGCCGCAAAAGATCTAATCGACCGTTGTTAAATGAGGGGGTCTGGTCTACGGAGGACTGTCTATTTGCGTCACGTCAAGTTTCCGGAGAGTTAAAAAAAAAAAAAAGGTTCAACTTTGAGAAAAACGCAGCGCTCGTCACTGTCAGTTCAGTGTTGGAGAGGCGGCACAAACACCGAGCACATCCGATCTTGAACGAAACGATGTTCCTCCCCGCCGAGACGTTTCAGCCTTCTCTTCATACAGAGCAGGAACCAGAGCAAGTAAGCCTACCCTACTTTGTGGTGACATTTTCTACACTTAGGGTAAAATCCAAGGGGCTCAAATCCACAGCTGACCATCGTTTACGCTGTGAAAAATCAACCGGTGCGTAATGAATCTTGGGATACATGGAAGCGCGTGCGTGGGGATGAAAAAACGCCATCATCAATGGAGCTCCGATACTACGAGTCACCATGGCAACGGGTAAATAAAGGCAGAGCCTCCAGTTTAACCGGGTGGAGAGAAATATGAACGCTGCCAACGGGGACCATGATTGGCTCTAAAACGCAGGAGTGGATCAATAAGGATCAATACTTTGACAATATTAGGTACATTTCATACAGCGTTGGTCATTCATCATTTACCAGACTGGAATTTCATTAATGAATGAAAAACAGCTGGACTCTCCTCCAGCCTGTTATTCATTTTAAACAGCTACAGGCCTGTTTATTCAGCTGGAACCTGACGGGACTAAATGCCGGTGGCAATAACTGAAGATGAAGATATTAATCTAACAGATTAGACACAGTTTAGGCTGGAACTATGATTGTAAAGCCACAGTCCGGCTTGATTGATGACTCAGACAAAACAGAAATCCTGGTCATCGGGTCCCAGCAGATGGAAAAAACAAATACTGCCATCTGCTGGTTCCTATTTTAGCTTCATTACACTGGCTCCCAGTATGTTTTAGAATTGACTTTAAAATTCTATTGATCACTTTTAAAGCTCTTCATGGCCTCTCGCCTTGTTATATTTCTGACCTTTTAGTCCCATACGCACCAGCACGTACCTTGAGATCCTCGGGCAGAGGTCTGTTGTCTGTTCCAGAGTCTGGACTGAAAACTAAAGGGGACAGAGCGTTTGCTGTCAGGGCCCCGAGGCTCTGGAACAGCCTGCCCGAGGAAATCAGGTCGGCTGAGTCAGTGAACTCTTTTAAGTCCCTTCTTAAAACATACTTTTATAGGAGAGCTTTCCCGATCTTATTTGACTTTATTTATCCCTTTTATTTTATTCTATTTTCCTATTTTATATTTATCTTATGTTTTCTTGCTTTTATCTTGTATTGTTTTTGTATTATTTGTCTTGGGTATTATTGTCTTTACACTTGTTAAAGCACTTTGTAACTTGTTTTTGAAAAGTCCTCTACAAATAAAGATTTTTATTATTATTATTATGTTTATTTTTGCAGTGGAAAATGTGTTTAGGTTCAAACTGACTGTAAAATTTTAGATGTCTATTTTACATTAATAAAATCTCTCATTTCGTAGTTTTCATGAAATGCTGTCAAAACACATTCGGACTACAATAATGAAAAACTCACTTTTAACTACATTTATTTGTTTCAGCTGCACAACAGTCATCCTCACTCAGAAATAGGCCTATTCACATCATGATAACTATGATAGAAATGTTCTAATCAGTGCGACTACAAGATGAAAGATTACTCTTAATTGATCAGTTTTATAGCCTACCGAGTACTTTAAACAATGATTACTGCAGCACTGTAGCCCAAGGTAGGCCTAAGTGTTTCAGTGCAACTGTTGCCAACCTTATGTGCACAGTGTCACTGTGTTATAAAGGACAGTGTAGCTCATAGATTTTATTCTGTGCTGAGGATAAATCCACGATGTCCAAAGAAAACTCTGTCCATACATAGATTGATCATAAAGCGGTCATGTTCAAGATCACGTTTGGGTAAAAAAAAAAAAACTACTAGCCTATGTAACCGAGATATCAATGTTTCTAAAGACGTAATTGCTTTCAGATATGTGCTTTGATATCGACAGTATGAATGAGGAAATGTCAGACTGCCACTTCAGGCTTCGCACGAGGGGAGGAGTCAGAGAGAAACTCAGCATTTGTTGCCGAGGTTACTGATCTAGAGTTTATCTGATGTTGGTCTCTGATGTTTATCTGATGTTGGTCCCTCATCTCGTGCTTAACATAGGCCTACTCAGAATTTTAAACGTTAAAGTGAAATGAAAATTAAAACATAATCAGCAGTTCAGGCAATTAAGAAGAAGATTACATATATCAAGAATCTTTAAGGCTTTGGGGTATGAAGAGGGCTGAATATTTTACAGTACATTTAGCCTATGCTTTTGTCCAAAGTGACTTACAGTCAATATGTCAGAGGTCGCACGCCTCTGAAGCAACTAGGGGTTGCTTATATGCTTATTTGATAAATGTCAAAATGGTGATGCCCATCACAATTTCTTAGTCCTAAGATGAATTGCTTATTTTGTCCAACTAATTACTTATTTTATTAGGGAGATATGGTAAAAATACATATATCAAAGAATATTAAGAATAAGATTATTTGGCGCCCTCTTGTGACAAAGTCAAGGAGGATAATTCACTGGTGTTAAATTCTGTTTTGCAGGAAAAACACTGTCTGTGAACTTTTATATCGTATGTACTGAAACAAACACGCCTTCTCCAAAGATCAGTAACACTTCCACACTGTTAACTATCATAGATGTAGTTCCACCTTAAGTTGCAGATTTTGCAGTAAACTGGATTAACATTTTTATGCTAAAATGGGAGCTTAGTGTTCAGCAGAGTGGAAAAATGTTACATATTTCATGTTTAAAAAAAGTTATGTGGAGGAATTGTAGGGTAAAAGTGTTCAAGTTTAAAGTCTGCAGACAGTAAGTGCATGTCTGAATCAGAGCAGCAGACCTCCACACCGACAACAGGTGGAGAATCTAGTGCAGATCAGCCAAACGTTAAAAAAAACAATGATCCTGATCCTCAAACCCCTGAAACAACGGATACAGGCGATTTTCCCTCCTGTAGCTGTAACAACCTCAGTTCAGAAATATGAAGATCCAAGTAGAGCTGCAACGATTAGTTTATTAATCGATTAATTAGTCTACTTTGCAGCTGACCAAATATGACCTCAGGCATCCCACAGTGTGATTGCCATTTTATTAGTTTTGATGTTTCAATGACTATACTGTTAATTGAGAAAATAATCAGCAGATTAGATCAAGTATTGTTCTCTACAATCAATCGTCTCATAAATCCCCCCCAGTCGCTTGCACAGTCCAATGTCTAAATTAAAATGTGATGAGTTTGCATCATTTTACAAAAATAAGAATCTACATCTGAACTGGAATTATTAATAGTACTATTAACCCAAGTAGCCAAACCCTCAACACCTCCCGGGGTAAGTTTAATTCCTTTTGCAGAATCAGTAGAGCGCTCCCTAAAACCATCATGCAGATGAAACCATCTAGCTGCTCCTTAGACACAGTCCCTACCACATTTTTTAAAGAGGTCTTAAATTATTTAATTGACAATGTATTAGACATTGTAAATTGCTCTCTAGATCATTGTGTTTTTCCTGATTCATTTAAAAACAGCCTTAGTCAGGCCCTTACTAAAGAACTATGACCTTGACCCCTCAGTGCTGAGCAACTACAAGCCTATCTCAAATCTGACATTTTTGGGTAAGATTCTGGAGAAGGTAGTGAATAAACAATTAAATGTGTTTTTACATGAGCATAAGATACACAATACATTTCAGTCTGGTTTCAGAAAGGGACATAGCACAGAAACAGCACTTGTGAAGGTTGTCAATGACCTCAGGGTGGACTGATTGTAAAAAATGTTTCCTTTCTTGTACTTTCTGGATCTGACAGCTGCCTTTGATACAGTGGACCACAACATTCTTTTAGATCGTCTTGAGAACTGGGTCGGTATCTCTGGCACTGCCCTGTCATGGTTCCATACCTATATGACTGGCAGAAGTTATTTTGTCAGTCTTGGTGGCCATGTCTTGATATCCTCTCAGGTATTCCACAAGGTTCCATTCTTGGTCCTTTACTGTTTTGTTTGTACATGTTACCACTTTTCACAATTATCAGTGATCATAGAGTGAATTTTCCCTTTTATGCAGACGACACACAGCTATATTTATCTGTTGCAGCAGTCAACCCCAAAGTTCAACCCCTTAGTGGAATGTCTGTCTTCCATTACACATTGGATGAGTCAAAATTTTCTTAAACTAATTGGAGGATAAGACAGAAATTCTTGTGGTTGGCTCTAAGACACAGAAAAATTATTTCTAATACATTGAAATGCCTGGCTGTGCAGGAAAAGAGTGTTCTGGGTGTCCTTGTTGACTCCGAGTTGGATTTTAAGTCACATTTGAACAGTGTTACAAAGGTTGCATTTTTTTCCATTTAAGGAACATTGCCCGAGTTAGACCCCACCTTGGAAGGTGCTAAAAAGTTGTTACATGCTTTTGTTCCCCCCCACCGTTGGATTATTGTAATGGCCTTTTTACTGGTATACCAAAATACAAAAAAAAAAAAAAAAGATATATTAATAGGCTACAACTAATTCAAAATGCAGCAGCAGGAGTTGAGAGAACACGTCACTCCAGTTTTAGCTTCTTTTCTCTGGCTTCCTGAAGCATTTAAATTTCATTTTAAAGCACTTCATGGTTTAGCACCTTCTTATCTGACCTTTTACCGAATTATGTTCCAACTCGCTCTCTCAGATCCTCGGATGCTGGTCTTCTTAATGTCCCAAGAATGAACAGTAAAACGTTTGGTGAAGCAGCTTTCTGTTATTATGCACTAATGACTTGGAACAAACTCCCATTACAAATAAGAGAAACAGCCTCTCTTGATAGTTTTAAGAAGCAGCTCAAGACTCTCTTTTATGCTTTTATCTGATCTCATACTTATTTCATACCGTAGCACTGGCTGCTACCCTTTCCCAGTTTAAATAAACCTTTGTTTTTGTGCTTGTGGATTGTTTACATGTTGCTGTATGTTTCTTGTATGTTTTATTTATGTATTTTTTTTTTTTTACGTAAGTGCTCATGATTTGTGCACTTTGACCTGCATTTTATGTATGAGAGTGCTATACAAATATTATTTGTAGCCCATAGCTAACTCACTGGCCGTGTCTGAAATCAGGGTTATGTTTTATTTTGTGAAACACTTTGTTTCATCTGTTTGTATGAAAAGTGCTGTACAAATAAAGTCTAATTGACGGATAACGACTTCTGTAGCACTCGCTAAGACTACCTTCATAGCGGATGTCCATCTTTCCATCGTCAACCGCTTATGCTAACTGCGGTGGGGGGGGTTGGAGCCAATCCCAGCTGACAGCGGGCGCAAGGCGGGGTATCAGTCCATCGCAGGGCCACACAGACAAACAACCACTCACACCTAAGGACAATTTAGGGACGGTGGGAGGAAGTCGGAGCACCCGGAGAGAACATGCAAACTCTACACAGAAAGGCCGGGGCAGCCTTCTTCCTGTGAGGAAACATCGCTAACCACTGTACCACCGTGCCACCCATCATACTGGATGTATAAATTCTAAATGAACTATTAGTGGTTAATAAATGATTTATTAACCACTCAGATTCTAGATTACCGGTCATTTAAACTCTTTTCCATTTGGTAATAATGCAGCTGCGTATCGAACCTGCAACCAGTTGGCGACCGTCTCGACCTGCTGAGCCCCCACACAACATTTAACACCACTTTAGCCCGTTTTAAGAACAGTTATAGAAGAAAGGAAAGGCACTAATAAGCTGAACGGCTGAATAATTGTGAATTTCTTTCACTATTTAAAGTTATTAAAATATTTTATTTCCAAAACGTCTAAATTTAGATGATTTAGTGGCTTATTAATATTTACATTATGGCCTTTTATTCTGTACATTCTGATAAACACGTCTGTACTTTAACTGGAGTAATACCTTTTATTAATTTATGTAAATCTTTAACTACAGAAATACTTCTACATGCACATCTGCACTTCAACTAGAGTAATACTTTTACTAATTTAAGTAGGCCTATATAAGTACTTTAACTTAGCTTCTTATACACAAACTCTTAAGTGATTCACAGGCTTAGTAAATATAGTAATAAATACCATCTTAAAATCTCTGAATATCGCTTTAGTGATTGTAGGAGTTGTACATACCAAAATAACTAACATTCATAGCTCACCTATAGGTTATTATTGATAGTTAACATAATGCATATTAGCATTTCATCTTTGATATACCTGGCAGCACAACCAGGTGCTACAGATTCTTGCAGCAATGTTGGAAAGATGACAGACAAGCATGAACACATTGAAATTATAGTGCCCTGGGAGGACGCAGTAGAGGAAACATGAGCGCAATAAGCTGAGGCAGAGCTTGCAGCCGATACACACAACGCGGCTGAAAAGCAAAAGTCCAACTGGTTGAAGTAGGCTGCAGAGGGTTTGCAGCCACTGTTACGAACCTCAGATGGAAGCCCAGGGGGAGGAGGTTAATACAATTACTAATTGTTCCAGAAGAAAACAAGGAAACAGGAGTACGTTTGCAAAGAAATGGGTCTTATTACAATATTAACAAAAAGTGTCTCTTAAATGCACAATAAACAGAAAACAACTCCCAAAAGGGAAGCGAGCAACAAGGGTCCTTTTTAAAGGGAACTAGGTATTGGATAAACACAAAAGTAGTGATGGCAACCTAGCACACACAAGCACACGGTGCAAACAAAAAACAGTAAATCACTACACTTAACCGCAGGTATCCCACTGTCGCCACCTCTGGTTACTGTCTCTGCCACACGCTCGCCGCAGACTCCAAACACTCAGTAACACTGTCTCTTTCGCTGTAGACCACCATACTCTAACCTACAGCAGCTTCCTCCTCCAGCCCTTATACTCTCCACTGATTAGGAGAGTGGAATCAGCCGCGCTCCTCAGCTTGCTGGCTGCAGCATTGGGGGCGGGGCAAGGTCCTGCTTAGGGCAGAGAGGAAAACACACAAACGCAACACCCCATATACACATAAATGGCCCATGGGTCGTAACAGCCACATAAATATCGAGGCTACTACGGGAGATGGGAGTACGAGGGAAGGCCCACCAGCATTCAGTCAAAGACCTCTCCAGAGCTGCTGAAAAAAGGCAGTCAGTGGCTCTGTATGAAGAGAAAAGACTCAACTTGGGCCCTCAAGTGAGGAGATGATGGTTGTGCTCTGGAAGTGAAAAAACAGGTTACAGTTACAGAGTTCCTTTTTGCTATGCAGTGTTGACTTGGACTCTAGCTCAGTGACTTGGGAGCATCTCTGGTTTGTACTGAAGCCCACATGCCCCTTAGTTGTTTTTTCCTTCATATAATGACAAGAAATCTGTAATATTTTATCTGCACACATTCACCTGCTGTACTATTTGATGTATTATTATTACCTTTAATGAAACAGAGGGAGCACAAGGTGAAGTCATCTCACTGAAACTGTTAAACTCAGTCTGCACCACTGCTTCACAACCAGCTGATCTCTAAAAACAGTTGTATTCCAGGGCAGATTAACCTGTTTTGGGGCCTCCGGGGACAAAAACGTGTTGTTGGGCTCTTGTTGCCTCCAAGTTCCCAGAAACCAGTCACTATTCCTGTACTGAGTTAAAAACCTGGCCCAGTTTCGTGTTTCACTTTGTGGGAAATTGATGAAACTTTATTTGATATGAACAAAAATAAGGTAATAATACAGGTAATATTACCCCTGGAGGTCTGGAGCCTCTGGAGGAGGTCAGTTACCGCCGTTGCCCAGTTAGTAATTAAGCCTTATTCTTCAGCTGACCAAGTAGAAAGAATGAACTGGCTGCTTTTAAGTCCTAATTGAGTAAATCATGACTGACGGCATTACTGACACAATAAGCCTCAAGTTGTGGAAAAGAATCTGCATGAATGTTTGAACAGTCTAATAATGAGACATCTTAAAGTTTGTCTTGAAACAATACTCACACACAGTAGGTCTACATATGTACACAAAGTATAAAAACACAAAAAAGCCTTGAGAGCGACTTCCCAACCGGGGAAATGGGACAATCCGAGGAGCGAGTGACTGCAGCATCTTACTGGCCTACACGCTCACTTACGGGATATGAGTTACTGATTGGACGCAGCAGCTGATTGGACTGATGTGATCGCTTTAATGGATGCTGCAGCTGCTGCACACTTGCAAGGCTCTTCGTTGCTGTTTGCATCTTTATTTTTCTTCACTTTTCTGTTTATATTCTTTTAATCTGCCGTTTCCTGGACTAAATTCAAAATAAAGTGTGTTGGATCTGAACAATGATTGGCCGCTCAAACAAACTTCTTTATTTCAATCCTCATCAGCTTCCACAAAGTGGCTGCTGGTCTTCATGGCTCCACACACACAAGTCTAAATAATAAAACACGAACAACTATTTAAAACGACACAGTGTGGATAAAAAGAAACAGACATAAAGAAACTCAGTGAACGATGATTGTCAAACTAAATAACAAGAAAAAAAAAAAAATACAAGAATAAAAAACAAGAAGTGAAAGAAAATAAAGATATGTTTGGAATAATGAGACAGCAGGAGGACAGGTGCAGCTTAACAGGTTAAATTCAGAGACTTTTCCCTTTAAGAAATCAACAACATCATGAATATAATCATCCTCTTTATCTCTAACTGCTCTGTTCCACTGTCACACAGACCTTCACTGCTGACAGCTTCACTTCATCTCAGTGTTAATGTATGGAAACATCCTCTCAGTGAAAGTGTGTGAAGGTGTGTATGTGTGTGTTAGTATCAGGATCAGAGAACGACAGCTTTCCTCTGTTCCAGTCCAGATTCACTCTGATCCTCTGGGGCTTCTTCTGAACGCTGAGATCAGTGAGTGGAGCTGATGGTGACCATGCAAGTATTACCTCATAGAAACCTATTCCCATAATCAGACGTATGAGTCCCTTCCTCTGACAGACTCTGCTAACACACCCAGTAACCAGCCTGTACTGTCTCCAACCTCGACATCCCAGCTGTGAGTCCCTGAGTTAAAGCCCTCAGAGCCCAGGACAGAGCAACCATCAACCTCTCTGGATTGTCAGGAAGCTGCTGTCTCTCTCCTCGTCTCACACTGGTCAGATCTTCAGACAGGATGAGTCTGGATGAGCAGTGTTTGGGTCCAGAATGAGAGGAGTGTAGGAGACCATGTCCTTCATCTTGTTCCAGATGTTGAAGGTCAGGTTGCCCAGGTGTTTGGCCTGGTCTATCAGAGCTCCTGAGGGCAGCTGTGGATCATCCAGCAGGGGGCGCTGCTGGACTCTTTCCACTGCAGCCTTGTAGTTGAGCAGGAATGAGACGTCTTCAGCTCTCAGCTCCTCCTCTGTGGCTCTGACTGTGTCTGAAAGAGCTGCTATCTCTCTGCTCAGAGCCTCCATCTTCTCCTTCATCATCTGACTCTTCTGCTCCTCTTCCTCCCTCAGTGCAGCCATCCTGGCCTCCTCTTCCTCCTCTAGAAACTGCTGAAGCTTCTTAAACTGCTCCTTAATCTGCCTCTCTGTGTGTCGGGCCTGGACCTTCATGTGTTCTGCTGTTTGATCAAACTTCACTTTAACTTGTTCACAAACCTTTAACTTCTCCTTTAAGGGCTCCAGAGTTTCCTGAAGTTCCTTCTTGTGTTGTCGTGCAGCTTCATCGACGGGTCTGAATCTGTGGTTGCTGTGTTTTTCTGAATCTCTGCAGAGACACACTGGCTGCTGATGGTCCAGACAGAAGAGTTTGAGTTTCTCAGAGTGCAGACTGCAGAGAGCCTCTGAAGCTCTCTGATCTCTCTCCTGTAAGAAGGCCTCACACAGGTTCTTTAACACCAGGTTACGAGGTGGTTCTGACCTTGAAGATCTTCTCTTACAAACTGGACACTCAGGTGCTTGTTTTTCTCTCCACCAGCTCTTCAGACAGACTTTACAGAAGCTGTGGCTACATGACAGAACAACAGGATCTCTGAAGACCTCCTGACAGACCGGACAGCAGAGATCCTCCTCTGATCTGGAAGCCATTTTGTCTCTGAAGCTGAAAACCCAGCAGACAGCAGGTTACAACAGGAAGTCAGCTGTGTTTCTCTCCCTGCTGTAGAAAGCTGCCTCAGTTACTTTCACTGTGAGTCTCTGAGTGTTTCAGGCAGCAACAGGTTGCTTCAGTACTTGAGTACTTCAGTAGTCTGTCCTGTAACTGTCCTCCCTCAGTTGAAGTCACAGCTTTGTAATGAAGGTAAATCTTACCGTCTTTCTGTCATTCGACACTTCTCACTAAGAAGTAAACAGGAACAAACTGTTTCCTGGTTTGACTCAGGTTAGGGGAGGAGCTTTGTCAGGCCACTAATCTTAAAGAGAACAGACGATAAATATGATGAATATGAACCATCACGCTGAGATCACACGTCAAAGAAAAATGAAAACACGACAACTTTGTCATCTCTACTATCACCTGTTCTACCACTAATAAAACTTAATTCACTTCTTAAAACTAAAAGTACGATACCTTAGTTAAGTACTGCACTGTGGACCAGCTGGAACTGTCAGGAACAACTTAAAGCAGCGCAGTCTGATCTGGTGGACGTCCCTCTGCAGGACTCTGAGGGACAGGGGCTTCTGGTCAGAGGCCATCAGGCTGATCTCTCACAGACCGGCAGTGAGCCATTACGGTTCAACTCAAGTTATATAGTGCAATTCATTACATAAGTTATGTCATTGCACTTTTTATGTAGAGCAGGTCTAGACTGTACTGTTGTAATATTATTTGCAGAGACCAAACAATTCCCACCATGAGCGAGCACATGGCCACAGTGGAAACCAAGGAAACACAACTAGAAACCTCGAATAGAACCTGGGCTGCGCTTGGATTCTTTCTCAAATGTCCTTTTTCTAATCGACAACCCCGATTGCAATTACTGTAGACTACGTAATTATGCGACGGTAGATGTTATTGACGTGAGAACAAAATGTTATTGAGTTGGCAGTTTTGGCAGATTTCCCCGTGACCAATAATGAAATAGTCTAACTGTTACTAGCCATTGAACTTTGTGGCTTCTGATAATTAACTAAATGAGGACGTAAGTAATTGAAATTGAATGCACATAGGAAGTCGCTACATCTGACATTTCCATGTAAAAGTTTGGTAAGCCTGTTTTAATTGTACAACATAATCAGAATCAGAAGGAGCTTTATTGCCAATTATTGTTTTACACATAAGAGGAATTTGCTTTGGTTAGAAGGTGCTACACGTAGACAAACATATAGATGACTTAAATAGATGTAGAAATATATAAATATGGAATAAACAGATGCAAGTTATAAACGAATAATAGGAGAAGAGAGAAAAATAATTCAACTATTTGCAGAGAAAAAACAATGTGGCAGATATTTATGGTCCTGGATTCAGAGACATGTTTTCCGAGCTTCACGCGCTGCTTCCTGTCCGTGAGGAAGTCTGTGATCCACCTGCAGGTGGAGTCAGGCACGTTCAGCTGAGGGTGCTTGTCCTGCAGCAGGACCGGGATGATGGCGTTGAAAGCATGGCATGTCTCAAGTGAGGTGCTGAAAATGTCTGTGAACACCGGAGACAGCTGATCAGCACAGTGCTTCAGCGTGGATGGGGAGACAGAGTCCGGCTCAGCTGCTTGCGGGGTTTCTGCCTCCTGAATAGTCTGTTGACATTCCTCTCTGAGATGGGGGGGGGCCGAAGCTGGGCAGAGGAGTCACAGGGGATGGTGTCTCGAAGCAGCAGCAGAACTGGTTCAGCTCATTTGCCAGGTGACAGTCGTTGATGGAGACGGGGGGCTTTGGGTTTGTGTTCTGTCTGAACCTCCTCCAGACAGAAGTGGCGTCGTTTCCAGAGAACTGGTGTTGTAGTCTCTCTGAGTACAGTCGTTTAGCTTCTCGCATGTCTAAACCTGTACTTTAACGCCCTGCACCCTGTCTCCACTCCTATATTCCTCTTCCTTTTCCAACCTCAGCTGTCTGAGTTTAGCTGTGAACCAGGGTTTGTCATTGTTATAACTCACCCTGGTGCGTGTTGGTATACAGCACACAGAAACTGATGTAGGACGTCACAGCATCAGTAAACTCATCCAGACTGTTGGTAGCAGTCCTGAAACATCCCAGTCAGTGCAGTCCAAAAACACCTGAAGATCCTCTACAGCTTCACTAGTCCACTTCTTTGATGTCCTCACTACAGGTTGACAAATCTTTAATTTCTGCCTGTAAGCAGGAATCAGATGGACCATCACGTGATCAGAGTGACCCAGTGGATCGCGTGTGACAGCGTGATAGGCACTGCTAACTGTGGTGTAGCAGTGATCCAAAGTGTTCCCCTTTGTGGTTGGACTTTATAAACTGTCTGTATTTGGGGAGTTCATGTCTGAGATTTCCCCTGTTAAAGTCACCGAGAACAATAACAAGGGAGTCCGGGTTTTTCATATTTATGCACCCAATTGGGATAACGTGGATTTCTTCAGTAATCTTTTTTCTCTTCTGCCAGGACTGGATTCACATGATTTAATATTGGAGGAAGACTTTAATAGCGTCCTGGATGCGAAGCAGGACCGTTCCAGTACGAAGGTCACTTCACTTAACAGATCGGCACGATGCATCAATACCTTTCTTCAAACCTATGAAGTCATCGACCCCTGGAGATTCAAATTTCCAACATCCAGGCAGTTCTCTTTCTTCTCCTCAGCTAATCAATCCTATTCTAGAATCGACTATTTCTTAATAGACCAAAAATTACTTCCACTGATCTCCCAAGTAGAGTACAACAGTATAGTCATTTCAGACCATTTCCCAGTACTTCTGAAGCGTCGATTTCCAGAAAACATACTTCCTAGACGTACATGGCGCCTTAACTCAAGACTACTTGCTGATAGAAAATTTGTTGATTTCATAAACACTCAAATAGACTTATTCTTAGTAACTAATGAATCCCCGGGGATAAGCCATTGGACGCTGTGGGAAACCATGAAAGCGTAAATAAGGGGACAAGTAATCTCTTATATGGCTGGTGAAAACAAAAATAAGTCAAGGAGGGCTGTGGTGCTGATCGACAGGATTAAAGTGGTGGACCAACTGCACTCCACATCACCCTCTGAGAACTTAGACAGAGAGAGAATCTCGCTTCAGACAGAATTCGATTCCCTGACAAATTACAATTCTATAGATCTTTTCTTAAAAGTGCGTCATAACCTTTATGAATACGGGGAACGCGCCGGTAAGCTCCTGAGCCATCAACTCAAACAGCAGCGGCTGGCTTTATATCTGCAATAAATGGACGGGGAAAGCAATATAGTTACGGATCAAAGGGACGTCAATGTTCAATTTAAGTCTTTTTACGAAAATTTGTATACCTCTGAAGCAGGAGACGGGGAGTTGGTGGAGGATTTCTTCAGTAACCTGGAAATGCCCTTCTTAGACGAATTAGACAAATCAGAGTTGGAAAGGCATATAACCGATATAACAGAGATGAATAACGCAATAAAAAAAATGAAACCCGGAAAGGCACCAGGCTGATGGGTTCCCAATAGAATTTTTTAAGACATTTGGTCCTAAATTACTAGCATACCTAGTGAAGGTCTTTGAAGAGGTCCTGGGTAAAAAAACTATCCCCCCCGTCCATCTCATATCTTTTGTTAAAAAAAAATAAAGATCCGCGACTGTGTGAGTCCTACCGGCCGGTTAGCCTACTATGCTGCAACGATAAAATTCTAAACAAAGTGTAGCCCGTGGAATTAGATGCCACACAGGACACAATTACTTCAGGGGTTCCTGTAGCTCCAGGTTTATTCCTGACCACATGTACAGTTCAATTTACAGAGTGGTATGCTACTGGGTCGTTCCCGTAACAGCTCAAATGCTGGATTTTGTAACAGTCTCTAACACCCAAATGTTGGAATGAATGAAGAGGCAAAATAAAAATAAAATGCAGAGAAATAAAATTAAAAAAAACACAATACAAAATACGGCAGTGGGCTATGACCATCGACAGAAAACATAAAATAAATCATGTTAACAACCATAAACCCACTTATATCAGCATCAGTGTATAAAATGTACAACTGTAAATGACACTTACACTTCACCAAGTTTCACCAAACCCACGTGGAACTTCCCGGAGATCGCACAACTCAACGTACTTTCAACGTCAATTACCTTCAAACAGAGTTACACTTTATGTAAAACCTGCAACAGTTTCCGAGTACCAAAATACAATATCAGGGTCTGACTAAATGCATGTTAGCATTACCATGAAATTTAGTACACAATGGTCGACGATTGGCGCCCAAAATCCCAGCATACAATTCCAGTAGTGCCTAAATCAAACTGTCTAGTTAAAATATTGACAGGTGATTACATTTTATACACTTGTACATGAATATTTTACAAGACATGCATGCATTTACCTACTATTCTACACAACGAAGTCTCCGCACCAATCCCTTGTACGTCCATCGCACATTAACAGGAAGAAAGACCATGATGCACTTGGCGGAACAACAACAATACTACTCAATGCTGCCGCCTTGTGACCAAAGTCTGCCATCACGTGTACGACTGTGGAAATCCACTTACAATCTACTTCACACTTACTTTACATTGAACAATGTTACTCTCAAACAAAACAACAAAGAACACATGTATTCACATTTACACAACTTTTAGAACTATATTAATATAAAGGGGGAAAATCACCTATGACTAGATTTACCACCCGGCTACATACTCCCCTGCAATATAGTCAACGTCCTCGGTGACTACAAACCATGAGCAGACTCAAATGCTCCCTGCAACGCCTTCTCAAAGAGAGCAGCACCCAGGCTTGTCAAAACCTGGGAAACCATGTCTGTGCTGACGGAGACAGCATTACAGGCTGACTTTGGCAAGTGAAATGGGTTTGAATGAGACCCAGCCGTTGCCCGTTTGCTTTTTCTTATGGCAGGTTTAGGTGCAGAGGCTTTATTTCCTGTCCCATCAGCTGTGTATGTTAGTGCATGCCTGTTTCTGTTTCTTGTCATGGGCAAGTCGGTGTCACTAACATCTGGATGCACATCACTATTTACACATTCAGCCTCTGTGTCACAATTTCTCATATCTGCACAATGTTCATCAGGTTCTTCGCTATCAATCTGATCTGTGGATGTCACAGATAAACCAACGCCTTCTGCCACCTGGGGCAGATTAGCGGTTTGCACAGACTGGGGAGGAAGGACTTCCTCAACGACAACAAAATCAGGTCCTGATGACTCTGGCATGTCCATAACTACAGGCTGAGGCTGCATACTGCTCTGTAGCCTAGTTTTAGTTCTGGGTTTGGGAACAGGTTTTGCACAAGGTCGCAACTCCGACCTATGGACTCTCTTACTGGGACCTCCTTCCAAAGGTTCAACAGTGTGCGTGGTACCATAAATGTCAGTAACCTTGTAGACTGTGGGACTCCATGCGTCTTGAATCTTATGTCTACCTAAAGGTCTATGGCGTAGGAAAACCAACTGACCGATGTCTACAGTTGGACAATACACCTTCTCATTTTGCAGTGCAATTCTTTCAGCGGCTTTCTGCTCTGAGTACTCTCGGGCCCTCAAATGTGCCTGCCTGAGTCTTTCCTGATGAACAGACAACCAGTCCTGCTTTCTGTCTGAGACACACTCACGCCCTAGTAGCGCATCTATGGGGAGATGCGGCTGTACCCCAAAAAGCAGATAATAGGGCGAGTACCCTGTGGAGGAATGGGGAGTGACATTATAGGCATACACTAGTTCAGGAAGATGCTCTGTCCAACGCCTTTTTTTCTCTGGTGGAAGTGTCCTCAACAAATCATGTAGTGTTCGATTGTATCTTTCACACTGAGCGTTTCCTTGTGGCCTGTAAGGAGTTGTCCGTGTCTTTTTAACCCCATAGAGTTTGCACAGCTCTGCTATAACTTCACTCTCGAAATTTCGGCCTTGGTCAGAGTGCAGCCTCTCAGGGACCCCATATTTCATGAACCACTCCCTGAGCAAAACTTTAGCTGTAGTGTCGGCTTTTTGGTCTTTGGTAGGATATGCTTGCGTGAACTTTGTAAACACATCAGTAACAACGAGGACATTTTCACGCCCGTCTGAGGCTGGCTCCAACACTGTAAAATCAACAGCTACCACTTCCAGTGGCCGAGAAGCCAGGAATGCTTGAACTGGAGCTTGGATTTTTGGTTGAGGCATCTTGGTCAAGATGCAGCGCTCACAGTTTTTAACCCAGTTTTCAACATCCTCACATAACCCTACCCAAAAACACCTCCCTCTTAGCAGGCTTATAGTACGCTCTATTCCCTGATGTCCCATGTTATTGTGGACACTCTCTAAGACTTGGTCCTTTAAACAACCAGGTACCAGCAACTGCCATACTTCATCATGACGGGGGTCTTTGATAACCCTGTACAACAACCCTTCCCTTTGCTGTATGCCGCTCCACTGTTTTAGCAGTCTTTTCACTTGGCTAGAGAGGGCTGCTCTCTCTCTGGGGCTTGGCCTCCTCCCCCGATCCCAAAATGTCTTAAACTCTTTTAGGGTGGGATCACTGGTCTGAAAACCTAATAGCTCCTCCCTGGTATAACCGGGAAGCGTGGGGGTGTTACCTTGTCCAGCCGTTATCTCGCCGGAACCAGACTCCACAGCACGGATCTGTCTCACTTTGCAACACTCAAGACCTTTAGTGACAAGACCGGCATCCAGAACAGTCCCTCGTTCAATCAGGTTACAGACAGAGATGCAATTGTCAAAGTCTGAGTCAGTGTCAGTTTCAGGCTCCCCTGCAAACTCCTGCCTAGAGAGTGCATCTGCTGCGGCATTGCTACAACCAGGACGGTACTTAACCTCAAACTCAAAAACAGACAACTGTGCTACCCACCTCTGCTCTACAGCACCTAACTTAGCTGTCTTGAGGTGGCACAGGGGATTATTGTCAGTCAGGACAACAAACTTTGAACCCAGTAAGTAACCCCTGAATTTTTCAGCAACAGCCCATTTCAAGGCAAGCAACTCCAACTTCATACTACTGTAATTTCGGTCATTCTTCTCAGCATGGCGTAGTCTGCGGCTAGCATATGCAATGACTCGTTTGGTGTCACACTGTTGCTGATACAGTACAGCGCCTAATCCATGCAGACTGGCATCTGTCTCAACTATAAAGGGCTGTGTGAAATCGGCAAATCCCAAAACTGGGGCTGAGGTAAGTTTTCCCTTTAACTGTTCAAAAGAAGAGTCACACTCGGGTGTCCACATATCACAAAACTGGTGACCTACTTTTCCTGTTTTCTTCACACCTGAGCATTTGTTGACCAGGTCGTGCAGTGGCCCGGCCACCTGTGAGAAGCCTTGAATGAACCGCCTGTAGTAGCTACAGAAACCCAAGAATGACTGTAGCTCTTTAACAGTGGTTGGGACTTTCCAGTTCTTAACAGCAGAGACCTTGGAGGGGTCAGTCCCCACACCTTCTGCTGACACCTGATGGCCCAAAAACTTCACTGATTGCTGTAGAAAAGCACACTTCTGTAACTTCACCTTAAGGCCTGTCTCTGCCAGTCTCTTGAGCACAGTCTCCAGTCTCTCCAGATGCTGCTCAAATGTCTCTGAAAACACCAAGATGTCATCTAGGTAAACAAGGAGTATCTGAAAAATTAGATCACTCATTGTAACTTGCATAAGCCTCTGGAACGTAGCTGGTCCATTGCAAACACCAAAGGGCATTCTCACATACTCATATAAGCCAAACGGTGTAGTGAACGCTGTCTTGTCCCTATCTCTTTCATGCATTGCCACCTGGTGATACCCACTCGCCAGATCTATGGTTGAGAAGAACTTGGCCCCCCTCAATGCATCAAAACTCTCATCAATCCTTGGAAGGGGAAAAGCATCTCGTCTCGTCTTTGAGTTAAGTTTCCGATAATCGACACATAGCCTCAGACTACCATCCGCCTTCCTCACCAGCACTATCGGCGAAGCGTAAGCACTTGAGCTTTCTTTGATGACTCCTCTTTTCAAAAGCTTGCCAATATGCTCCCTGACTTCACTGTACTGTGTGGGGGGGATCCTTCTGTATGGCTGTGTCACAGGTACATCATCGGTAAGATGGATCTCATGTTGTACTTTATCAGTGTAACCTAGATCTTCATCTTCTGTAGCAAACACAAAAGAGTACTTCTCCAGCAACAAGGCCAGCTGTGCTTGTTGTTCTGGGCTACCACAAACATCAAGCTTGTCTAAGATGGACTGTACGTCGGTAGGCATGTCAGGGTGTCTGTCTACACTCACTTGTTCAGTATCTGCTGAGATCCTCTGGAACTGTACCTCACAAAGCTCATCACTCTTCACACTGTCCACATGCGTCAAAACTCCTAACCTAGTCCTTGGCCTTAACCAGATATCTTCATCGGACATGTTCATGACTTGGACTGGGAAAATGTGACTCTCTGTTGAAACCAAGGTAGGCACAACAACCAAACCTCCAGGCAAGGGGGCATTTACAGGCTCCAGCAGCAGTAACGGGCCATTTTCACCCACAGTCCTAAGTCCCCTAGCCATGACTGTAGCAGCAGATGCAGCGGGTACATGGACTACATCCTTACCAGCTACTCTAGCAAAAGAGAGCCTGTCTGTCACATTTGCTGTATGAAGATGATGAAAAGCTTCCCTCCAACGTGAGTCAAGTCTACCCTGCAGTGTGGTGTCAAACTCAGTGTGTATGAGCTCTCTGCATTTTTTAACAATATTCATCCCTATGAGGCCTGGCACAGAGGACGAATGTGCAGAATCCTTGACTATAAGGAAACCTCGCTCAGGGATAGTCAGACCCATGGCCTCTACGTCAAGCTCCACATAGCCCATATAAGGTATGTCTAACCCATTGGCTGCAGTGATCTTTAACCACTCAAATGCAGGATGGATGTCTTCATCTTTTACTGACAAGTGTTCCCTGAAAAAACTCTCAGAAATTGTGCTGACCTGGCTACCAGTGTCAAGTAGGCAAGATACTGTAACCCCCTGGAGTTTTACCTCAACAGTCTTGCATTCTCCAACTGCACGCTCTAAGATTTTACTTCTGTCTGGTGTCTCTTTTGATGAGCCAATTGTTTCCCCTCGAGTTGTTTGGCTCATGACAACCGAGGGTGCAAGTTTTCCTGTGCTACTGAAGAAACAGGGCCAAATTCTGGGCCCCTCTTAGCCTGCGTGCACTTCCTAGCAATGTGACCAACACCCCTACACTTGAAACAGATAGGCTGGCCATCTGGTGTGAACTTTGGCTGTGATCTGGTCCGGGGGTTAGGCTCTGGGAATGTCGGTTGAGTGCCACGTCTACTCAGTTCGCTTACAGTGCTAACTAGCTGAGCGAGTGTTTTGCCTAACTCTGCTAGCTGTTTTTCCTGAAGGGCTACTGCTCTCTGAACATCATCTAACACAGTACACCGGTCATCGTTTGTTTGGATAGCTGAACACTGGTTTGCTAAAACCTCTGACTCAACTTGGTTGCTCCTTACAACTCTGGGACGGTGGGACCTGCTGTCCTCCATTTCCCACATGAGGGCTTCGTTCCTCACGTCTAGAAGGCTGGATTCTGGTTTGTCCCTAACCACTCTTCGGAGTTCACGTCGGAGTACTGCATCCCTTAAACCTTCAATGAATTGATCCCTTAGAACAGTTTTCTCGTTAGGTATTACATTTGTGGACTGTTTTACTACTGAGCTCAAGATCTGGGACAGTGCATGTGAGTAGTCACGGAGGTCTTCCCCTTCTGCTTGTTTACGGTTGTAAAAGGTCTGCAAAAGCTGTGTAGTGCTGCGTTTTTCCCCAAATGCATTTCTCAGGTAAGAGTATAAATCACTGGGCCTCACTGACTGACCACTCATGCACAGTCTCACCTCTTCTAATGCAGGACCACGTAACAGAGATAGTATGTAGTCACACTGCTCTTCTGATGTCTGCTCTCTGGACCGTAACACTCTTTCAACCTCTTCAATAAACTCTTCCACAGATCTACCATCTGTGCCACCCCCCCCACTAAATGCTTGGATCTGGCGTTCTCTTGGGACATAGATGTATGAACGGGTGGGTGCACTGTTACCACTTGCCCTCTGAGCCCTTGCTTCATCATTTAACCTGGTAAGCTCATCTCGCAATCTGGTTAGCTCTTGCATCTGAATCTGTATCTCTTCCATAGCGTCTCTACTTGTACCCCTTGCCCCACCTGAGACAGGGTTTAACTCGCCATCATTATCGCCCACTATTGCATCATCGTCAGGTTCACTGGACATAATGAAATGTTGTCAGTCCAATGTGAATATTTAGTCCAAAATGTGTGTTAAGGATACGTGAAAACAGTCTATAACTTGGAGCCCGGCTGACTCTTGCTTTTCGCTGGTGAAGTTCGTGCTGAACTCCTCTGTGCAGGTATGGATGAGTCGTGTTCACCATGGAATGCCTCAGCTCATATTCCGCTGGTCACCACCTTCACAGCAGGCTGGCCTCTCAGCTCCAACACCCACGGATCACACCTGAAATCTTCACCACTGCCGTATTTCTCAAATAAAAACTAAAAATCAAGCCACTCTGTTGCCAAATGCAAAAAGTTTGTTCTAGCTACACCCCACTCCTGGTACCAAAATTGTGTAGCCCGTGGAATTAGATGCCACACAGGACACAATTACTTCAGGGGTTCCTGTAGCTCCAGGTTTATTCCTGACCACATGTACAGTTCAATTTACAGAGTGGTATGCTACTGGGTCGTTCCCGTAACAGCTCAAATGCTGGATTTTGTAACAGTCTCTAACACCCAAATGTTGGAATGAATGAAGAGGCAAAATAAAAATAAAATGCAGAGAAATAAAATAAAAAAAAACACAATACAAAATACGGCAGTGGGCTATGACCATCGACAGAAAACATAAAATAAATCATGTTAACAACCATAAACCCACTTATATCAGCATCAGTGTATAAAATGTACAACTGTAAATGACACTTACACTTCACCAAGTTTCACCAAACCCACGTGGAACTTCCCGGAGATCGCACAACTCAACGTACTTTCAACGTCAATTACCTTCAAACAGAGTTACACTTTATGTAAAACCTGCAACAGTTTCCGAGTACCAAAATACAATATCAGGGTCTGACTAAATGCATGTTAGCATTACCATGAAATTTAGTACACAATGGTCGACGATTGGCGCCCAAAATCCCAGCATACAATTCCAGTAGTGCCTAAATCAAACTGTCTAGTTAAAATATTGACAGGTGAGTACATTTTATACACTTGTACATGAATATTTTACAAGACATGCATGCATTTACCTACTATTCTACACAACGAAGTCTCCGCACCAATCCCTTGTACGTCCATCGCACATTAACAGGAAGAAAGACCATGATGCACTTGGCGGAACAACAACAATACTACTCAATGCTGCCGCCTTGTGACCAAAGTCTGCCATCACGTGTACGACTGTGGAAATCCACTTACAATCTACTTCACACTTACTTTACATTGAACAATGTTACTCTCAAACAAAACAACAAAGAACACATGTATTCACATTTACACAACTTTTAGAACTATATTAATATAAAGGGGGAAAATCACCTATGACTAGATTTACCACCCGGCTACAAAAGTATTGGCTTTTAGGCCAGAGAAAATTATGCCTAAATTGATACACCCAGATCAGACAGGTTTTATTGTGTTTTATTGAGTTTTCAACATTATATACCAACCCAACAATGTTGAGCCAGAGATAATACTATCCTTGGATGCACAAAAAGCTAACTGTCCACCGCACTAGAGAGGTTTGGCTTTGGTCCAACTTTCTGCTCGTGGATTAAAATTCTTTATACGGCCCCTCAGGCCTTGGTAAGAACAAACAAGATAACATCAGATTATTTCTCTCTCTCCTGGAGAGACAAGACAAGACAAGACCCTTGTCTTGAGGCCCCAGATATTTGACATCGCCATCAAACCTTTGGCAATAATGTTAAGGAAGACCACGAATCTGGAAGGAGTACGAAGGGCGGGACATTTGCATAAATTATCACTTTATGCAGACGACCTTGTCCTTTTTCTGTCAGACCCATATACTACTATACCAATTGCAATCGAGCTCATCGCTAAGTTCGGGCGAGTCTCAGGATATAAATTAAACTTAACTAAAAGTATTTTATTCCCGATAAACGACAAAGCACGCCAGATGTCATTCCATGACTTTCCATTCTTCGTTAGTAAGGATAGCTTATGGGGTGTTTGTGTCACTTATAAGTACAGGGATCTGTTCAACAGCAATTTCAAAATGGTGTTCAACAAGGCCAAACAGGACATGGAGAGATGGTCAACCCTCCCATTGTCACTTGCCGGAAGGATCAACTCAGTAAAAATGGCTATTATGCCCAGATTTCTATCTTTCTTCCCAGCAATACCAGTCTTTATCCCTAAATCCTTTTTTAAGGACTTAAATAAGCTCATATCTACGTTTATCTGGAATAAAAAAGTCCCCTGAATTCAAAAGGAATACTTAGAAAGACGTGCGCAAGAGGGCGGCCTGTCTCTACCCAATTTTCTGTATTACTACTGGGCAGCCAACATCCACAAACTGTTATTCTGGGTCTCTGTTGAGTCAGCTTCGCTCTAATATGTTCCCCGCTACCCCTTAGTAAACATTGTTGGACAAACAACCCAATCATTTCTGGCTGTTTGAAGATATGGTCACAGTTTAGGATTCATTTTAAACATAAACAAGCTCTTATCACCTCCCCTATCCTGGCCAACATCAGTTTTGCCCCATCTCTCACAGATACTACCAGACAGAAGAGTTTGAGTTTCTCAGAGTGCAGACTGCAGAGAGCCTCTGAAGCTCTCTGATCTCTCTCCTGTAAGAAGGCCTCACACAGGTTCTTTAACACCAGGTTACGAGGTGGTTCTGACCTTGAAGATCTTCTGTTACAAACTGGACACTCAGGGCTTGTTTTTCTCTCCACCGGCTCTTCAGACAGACTTTACAGAAGCTGTGGCTACATGACAGAAGAACAGGATCTGTGAAGACCTCCTGACAGACCGGACAGCAGAGATCCTCCTCTGATCTGGAAGCCATTTTGTCTCTGAAGCTGAAAACCCAGGAGACAGCAGGTTACAACAGGAAGTCAGCTGCGTTTCCCTCCCTGCTGTAGAAAGCTGCCTCGGTTACTTTCACTGTGAGTGTTTCAGGCAGCAGCAGTTTGCTTCAGTACTTGAGTACTTCAGTACTCCCTCCTGTAACTGTCCTCCCTCAGTTGAAGTCACAGCTTTGTAATGAAGGTAAATCTTACCGTCTGTCTGTCGCTGCGTCTCTTCTCTCTGAGAACTGAACAACGGGGTAATCCACAGTTGAAACAGGGAAGCCGACCAAA
The DNA here is from genome assembly GCF_014851395.1 of Micropterus salmoides. Taxonomy (NCBI): domain Eukaryota; kingdom Metazoa; phylum Chordata; class Actinopteri; order Centrarchiformes; family Centrarchidae; genus Micropterus; species Micropterus salmoides. The sequence goes on along the minus strand of NW_024043372.1, from coordinate 2,332,335 downwards.
GCCTGCACGGACGGATCCATGTAGGCCCAAAAATGACATCAAAACCCTGTGACCCCGTCGCATATCACAGATGTAGCCGTATTGTTTGGATTATAAGCTAATATGAACAGACTATTCGGCTGTCAGTCACACTGTGTTGGTGTTTGACTGGTAAGCCTCGTAGGTGCGCTGATTAAACAACACGCTGCAAAAAAGTTGGCACAGTGGCAACAAAAGACTGGAAAAGTTGTGAAATACACAAAAGGACAAGGCCGAAAACCAGTAGTGCATCTACGAGCCCTCAGACTGCACTGCATCAAAGACAGACAGTATTGTGTAATGGACATCAGTGCATGGGCTGAGGAACATTTGTGTGAACACAGTTCATCGCTGCATCCACAAATGAAAGTTAAAACTGTCCTGTGCTCTGACAAGTCAAAATTTGAAATTCTGTTTGGAAATCATGGATGTAGTTGCTTAAGATATTCAGATCAATAAGTACTTTCTTTGATTCTGTACATTTTGATGATAACACTTCTGTACTTTAACTAGAGCAATACTTTTAGTAATTTAAGTACATAAGCTGGGTGGTGATCCCGCAGGGGCTGCATCATGTTTAATGTAGTTATTCACTCCTTTAGCAGCAACCCTTTCCCTCTGCCATAGTTTACTCAGTATACAGTAGTAGTAGAAAAAAGGAAATAAGAAAAACGGCTCGTTTCCCAATTACCATTAGTAAATAGGGAAATGAAAAACGGGAAACAAACCTTTTTTCGTTTTGATATTAAAAAACGGAATACGAAAAAAATTCTTGTTATCCGATTTTCTTTGATGTGTTTATAGATGGAATTCGGAAATTCAAATACAAGTGTATTGCTTTGGGTTATTTAATTTTTTTTTATAGTGCTGTAAGGCTCTCAGGCCTTCTGTATTGCTGTCAAATATGAGTCAACACACATGCAGGCATGACTGAAGTAACCTGATTTTCTGCTCATGTTCAAAACTCTCTGCACATGAAAAATCTCTCCCATAGATCTGTGTTCCCTCACATTTGCAGAATAACAATTTGAGATATAATATTATGAGATATAATGAGAATGAAGTCATTATATTTTAACAAAATCTTCCTGCCCCTCTGCTTTGCATCACCCTGCGTTATTGCTCTGCTGATACTGTAGTAGGCTGCTGCCCCCTTTAGACCGTACAAAAGACTCTGAACCTTCCCTTCTCCTTTGTGTAATATCATTCTGTGTTTCGGTTGGGAGGGTCAGAGAGCAATCAGGTCGGGTAAATGTGATGTCACCATTGCAGAACTACGGGTGAGAGGACCGCATCGTGCTCATTACGTTAACGTGTTGTACTCCTCAGAGGTATGAGTGTGTATGCTGCAAATGGGTCACTAAATGTCAGCTATGCTGTTAAGAGGGCATTAATTAATACAGGTGTGGGGTTTATTTGCTCTCATTGTATTTATACATTAGACAGTATATTCTCGCATATTTCTGTTCAGATAATGATGGGAGTGTTGTATGATGTACAGTATATGTAACAAACAGTATTGTACTCATTGTTTAATGTCTGTGTTTGCTACAGAAACCACACCCACACACCCTTATGTCCTGAATACAATAACGTTGAACCATCCTTCCTTCTCGACCCTCATTTCCTCTAAGAAGTCATTGTCTGTCCTGATACTCCAGAAGTACCTCCTGGCCTTAAGTAGTGTTCTGGCCAACACACCAGATGGAGAGAGGTGATAACTACGACTGGTGCCTTAAAACCCTGAACCCTAGTTGTTCTCATGAATAGGATGAGACGAGCTCACTGCTCTTCCTCAGAGGTATAAAACCAAAACTGAAAACATTTGTGATCAGACAGGAATATCAGCACACATCCACACACATGTTCACTTCAGCCCCTCTGATAAAGTGCAGCTCACAGCCGCTTCAGAGGGAATGAAGCATCCTGGAGCAGAGAGACAGTCAAACAGAGTGAAGTGTCTCTGAGCGAGGGGGACGGAGACAGCAGAGAGAGCGACAGGTGTCTGTGTCGCAGTCAGGTGTCTGAAGAGCTGCGAGACAGTGTGCGTGATGAGGATTATTGCATATTAGCCTAATATGAAACATATTTTTTATGTTGTTGTTGGGTTACATTGGGGCTACTGTCAAAGCATTCGGGGCCCCGGAAAAACGACCTGGCGACGCCGTTGGTGGGTAGCCTATGTCCCCAGCGTAAACGAGCCTCCCTCCCTGCTCCCTCCCTACAGGTTGAGATACTCATGCTTACCGCTTCACCTCCACTCTCCTCCTGCTCTCTCTCTCACTCAGCCCTGTCACTCGCTAATAGTGATGGCAAGTTCGAGTCTTTTGACAGACTCGTTCATTAAAATGAACAAATTTTTATTTTGAGTCATTTCGTTCATTTGAACTAGGCTGGTTATTGCGGCGCTGCAGCCCTCAAACACGGAAGGCTGCCTGGCTTGCTTTATTTGACAAAGTATAATGCACAAATTCACCTCTTGATCTTTCTCTATCATCATTATATAACCCCCCCTGGGCCCACAACCAATTCAAACCATGTAAAAACCACAGAAATATGTTGTCAATATGTAATCACCACTACTCCGGCTAAATCCTTCCATTTTCACAATCTTTCCTGAGTAGTATACAACCAGACCAGCCATATAAAGGCTGATGTATAATTACTATCATTATCTCTGAAGTGCTCATTCATACAGCAGCCTAACGTCCCAATCCATGAGTAAAATGTTACTATCAGATGAGCAGTAAATATATAGAAGTAATAAGCTTGATACACTATATGAAGAAACACACACTAGTTAAAATTCAAACAATTTAATAATAATCTGGATCGAGCCACCAAGTTTAAAGAACTCCAGCACAGAGAGAGGAACAGAGAAATATTAACACATTATATAAACGCAGCAGTTTGGCAGGTCTGGACTCAGAATGGGCCACATCAGGTCCTGATTCTGCAGACAGAGAAACACACATGAGCACGTTGCTCTCAAACACTGCAGGTTGTTCAGCAGTCAGGAGCTGTGAAACAACAGCACGGCTCTGTTGGGAAATAAAAAGGAAAAGTTATGTTGCGTTCTCTGGCAGACTTGGATCATCTGTTCCCAGATTATTTCCCACACTTTTTGAACCTGGTATCTTATTTCCTCTCCCTGCAGCTCTCGGTGTGA